>NW_027664177.1:0-2500 GCF_963264785.1 Psittacula echo
TAACCCTAACCCTAACCCTAACCCTAACCCCTAACCCTAACCCTAACCCTAACCCTAACCCTAACCCTACCCTAACCCTAACCCTAACCCTAACCCTAACCCTAACCCTAACCCTAACCCTAACCCTAACCCTAACCCTAACCTAACCCTAACCCTAACCCTACCAACCCTAACCCTAACCCTAACCCTAACCCTAACCCTAACCCTAAACCCTAACCCTAACCCTAACCCTAACCCTAACCCTAACCAACCCTAACCCTAACCCTAACCCTAACCCTAACCTAACCCTAACCCTAACCCTAACCCTAACCCTAACCCTAACCCTAACCCTAACCCTAACCCTAACCCTAACCCTAACCCTAACCTAACCCTAACCCTAACCCTAACCCTAACCCTAACCCTAACCCTAACCCTAACCCTAACCCTAACCCTAACCCTAACCCTAACCCTAACCCTAACCCTAACCCTAACCCTAACCCTAACCCTAACCCTAACCCTAACCCTAACCCTAACCCTAACCCTAACCCTAACCCTAACCCCTAACCCTAACCCTAACCCTAACCCTAACCCTAACCCTAACCCTAACCCTAACCCTAACCCTAACCCTAACCCTAACCCTAACCCTAACCCTAACCCTAACCTAACCCTAACCCTAACCCTAACCCTAACCCTAACCCTAACCTAACCCTAACCCTAACCCTAACCCTAACCCTAACCCTAACCCTAACCCTAACCCTAACCCTAACCCTAACCCTAACCCTAACCCTAACCTAACCCTAACCCTAACCCTAACCCTAACCCTAACCCTAACCCTAACCCTAACCCTAACCCTAACCCTAACCCTAACCCTAACCCTAACCCTAACCCTAACCCTAACCCTAACCCTAACCCTAACCCTAACCCTAACCCTAACCCTAACCCTAACCCTAACCCTAACCCTAACCCTAACCCTAACCCTAACCCTAACCCTAACCCTAACCCTAACCCTAACCCTAACCCTAACCCTAACCCTAACCCTAACCCTAACCCTAACCCTAACCCTAACCCTAACCCTAACCCTAACCCTAACCCTAACCCTAACCCTAACCCTAACCCAACCCTAACCCTAACCCTAACCCTAACCCTAACCCTAACCCTAACCCTAACCCTAACCCTAACCCTAACCCTAACCCTAACCCTAACCCTAACCCTAACCCTAACCCTAACCTAACCCTAACCCTAACCCTAACCCTAACCCTAACCCTAACCCTAACCCTAACCCTAACCCTAACCCTAACCCTAACCCTAACCCTAACCCTAACCCTAACCCTAACCCTAACCCTAACCCTAACCCTAACCCTAACCCTAACCCTAACCCTAACCCTAACCCTAACCCTAACCCTAACCCTAACCCTAACCCTAACCCTAACCTAACCCTAACCCTAACCCTAACCCTAACCCTAACCCTAACCCTAACCCTAACCCTAACCCTAACCCTAACCCTAACCCTAACCCTAACCCTAACCCTAACCCTAACCCTAACCCTAACCCTAACCCTAACCCTAACCCTAACCCTAACCCTAACCCTAACCCTAACCTAACCCTAACCCTAACCCTAACCCTAACCCTAACCCTAACCCTAACCCTAACCCTAACCCTAACCCTAACCCTAACCCTAACCTAACCCTAACCCTAACCCTAACCCTAACCCTAACCCTAACCCTAACCCTAACCCTAACCCTAACCCTAACCCTAACCCTAACCCTAACCCTAACCCTAACCCTAACCCTAACCCTAACCCTAACCCTAACCCTAACCCTAACCCTAACCCTAACCCTAACCCTAACCCTAACCCTAACCCTAACCCTAACCCTAACCCTAACCCTAACCCTAACCCTAACCCTAACCCTAACCCTAACCCTAACCCTAACCCTAACCCTAACCCTAACCCTAACCCTAACCCTAACCCTAACCCTAACCCTAACCCTAACCCTAACCCTAACCCTAACCCTAACCCTAACCCTAACCCTAACCCTAACCCTAACCCTAACCCTAACCCTAACCCTAACCCTAACCCTAACCCTAACCCTAACCCTAACCCTAACCCTAACCTAACCCTAACCCTAACCCTAACCCTAACCCTAACCCTAACCCTAACCCTAACCCTAACCCTAACCCTAACCCTAACCCTAACCCTAACCCTAACCCTAACCCTAACCCTAACCCTAACCCTAACCCTAACCCTAACCCTAACCCTAACCCTAACCCTAACCCTAACCCTAACCCTAACCCTAACCCTAACCCTAACCCTAACCCTAACCCTAACCCTAACCCTAACCCTAACCCTAACCCTAACCCTAACCCTAACCCTAACCCTAACCCTAACCCTAACCCTAACCCTAACCCTAACCCTAACCCTAACCCTAACCCTAACCCTAACCCTAACCCTAACCCTAACCCTAACCCTAACCCTAACCCTAACCCTAACCCTAACCCTAACCCTAACCCTAACCCTAACCCT